>NC_084677.1:13549516-13557016 GCF_028389875.1 Rhea pennata
GAGAGAGGAAAAAAAAAGTCCCGTCTCTCTTATTCTGGGCTGGATTGATTACCATTCTGTATTCAGAAACACGTCCCCCTCGCATTCCTCTCCTGAAATCCGACAGAAAATGAGGCATTTATTGCTACAGGCAAAATTTGGTCCAGTGGACACAGTTTACATTTAGTATTTATAGAGAAAGAAATTAAATTATGGTGAAAAGTGAAGCCCTTGACCCCAGAATTAATACCAACCCCATCATTTTCTTATTTCTGTTAGGACTGTGTAGTGCAAATTCAAACTACCTTTTAGCTCTAAGCAGAGGCAGGGAGACCATAATTAAACTAATCTATAGAGGGGAGGGAGGGAACAGCAATAATACAGCAGTATATTGTATAGCATTCAATTAGGTGAATAAATACAGTTCCGGACAGACAACATAGATTAGAGGCTCGTCTTCCTTTTTATTTCAATTTTAGTCCCCTCCACCCCATACCCACACAAATAAGCAGTGTGAAATGTATCATCTTGACTGGATATTTTATAACTGGAAAATCTATTTGTATGTTTTCCAGAGATAAAGTGTCTCTCCCTCTTTCCGCTTCCCCTCCCTCCTTTTCCTTGCTTTTTATTTTTTTCCCTTTTTCTTCCTCCCCTCCCTTCCGCCCCCCCCCCGACTTGAAGGCTTTAATTCCGCATGAACCTCCCAAGAAGATTTAAGAGTTTCCCCGTTTTGATTCCCCAGCCTGGCTCTTTCCCTTCCTCTTTGTTACGAGAAAGAGCGATTTAGCCCTGCGCTCCCGGAGCCCCTTTGCCACCTTCCAGGTGCCGGAGCCGGCGGCGCGCAGGGAGCCGGGCCCGGGCGGTGGCGGCGAACCGGGCCGGCCCCGGGACCGGGACCGGCCGCCCCCTCCGGTGCGCGGGGCCCCCGGGACAGGCGGCCCTAGCAGCCTCGGCCCTTCCCTCTTCGGACTTCCCGAGTGTTTCTTGCAGCAGGCGCTGAAGCCGGAGGCAGAGCGAGCACAAGCGCGGCCGCAGGCTGCGGCGGCGGCGGGAGGTGCCCACCCCATCCCCTGCCCATCCGCGGCCCCGCGCTTCATCGGAGAATCTTTCCTTTAATAATTAACTGGGGGAACCTATCAATATTTTATTTGAGTGAAACTTCTATGGGGATGTAATTTAATTAGAACAAATTTGGCGGCTGTTTGGAAGCTGTTAATCACTGGCAGAGCTAAGTGTGGGGTGTGCGATGGGTTGGTTTTCCTGCGGGAGGGAGAAAAGGAAGGCGATCTTAAAAGGAGGATTTGGAACTTTGGTTGGTTGGTTGGTTTGTTTTTGGTTTTGGCCTTCTTTAAGGCCAAAGCACTAAAAGGTGCTTTTAGTTGTGGCAGCGTGCACAATTCAAGAGTTTTTGTTGCTGCTGAGGGGTGGGGGGTGTCCGTGGCCGAATCGATAGGAGATTGCATTAATTATGATTTCGATTGATATGCTCAAATTTCCTTTTAAACGCTGCAAAAGGCTCTTCCCATTTTGTCCCCCCACCATTTTTTTTCCATTCCCTCCCTTTGCCCCCCTCCCCTCTCCCCTGTTATAGAGCCGGAGAGGAGATGAAAAGGCTTGTAGTTTTAAATTCAATGTGACAGCTCTGGAAAGAGCGGATGATGAATCTCCTATTATTGGATCAGTCTATTTGCCGCTCAATGTCTCTCTGTAATTGGAGCAACATCACTTTAAAGGTTCAGAGAGTAGAGCATTTCTGGTGAAAAATCCCCACAACACGCTGGTGAATGTTTTAAAGGGAAATCTATTAGTGATTTGGAGAGGGGAGGGGACAAGGGGGAAGAGGGTGGGTATGGAGGGGTGGCGGGGGGGGGGCGAGGCTGTGTGTGTGTGTAACTCCGACTGTTTAGTATTTAACTGGGTATCAGGCAGACCCGTGAGCTCTCCGGCGTCTCCCCGGCACCCTCCCTGCCTGCCTGGCCCACGCCGCCCTCCTCAGCCCGGAGTTCGTATCAAAGCCCCCCTTGTCTTGTTGTGACAGCTCTGATATTGTTTATTGAGGCTGGATGTCAGGTATAATTAGCAATCGATATGGAAAACGTTTGCTCCCCACACTGGCACGTCTCTGACGTCAGGACCGATTAACGTTTCTTATTGGTCCCAAATTCCCCCAGCCTGAGCTAATTATTGGGAGCCTGATGTTGATAAAGTTAAAGCGCCTGGGCGCCCTGCAGCATGAGCCCCTCGCCGCGCCTCCTCCAGCAGCAGCACCCCCGGCACCAGCACCCCTGCCGCCAGCACCCCCGGCACCCGCGGGCCCCGCACCGGCCCCGCCGCGCCGCGCCGCCCCCCGGCCGCCCCCATGATGGACAGCCGCATCCTGGAGCACCCCCATGCCCAGTTCGGGGGCATGGTGGGCTTCCCTTACCCGCTGGGCCACCACCACGTCTACGAGCTGGCCGGTCACCAGCTGCAGTCGGCGGCCGCCGCCGTGCCCTTCTCCATAGACGGATTACTGAACGGCTCCTGCGCCGCCTCCGTGGTGAACCCGGCCCCGCTCATCCCCTCCGCCTGCGGCGTCAGCGGCGACAACCAGCCCTTCAAGCTCGCAGGTAAGAGCGCCCCAAGCCCCGCTGCCCCCCGGCGCGGGCGGAGCCCCGCGTCCCCCGCCGCAGGGAGCGGGGCGCCCGCGGCGGCTGCGCCCGCCCCGAGCCTCCGGCCCCGCCGCGACAGCGGGGCTTCCGGGCCGAGCCGAGCCAGGAGAGCGCTCGCCAGCCCGCCCGGGTGTCGGGCCGCGCCTGTGCCCTGAACAATAGCGGGCCCGGCCCGGAGCCTTCCCGGAAAGTTGATCTCTGGAGGTGGGGGGACTTGGGGGATGCCATCGTTTCCATTTATAAAAATAAAATAAATAAAGGCGTGGGGATCGCTGGAGTTCGGGAAACTTATATATATACATGCATATGTATATAAACGATATAACGAAGGAGAAACGCGCTCTCTCCTTCCCCACCCGCCTGCAGCATAGCTATTGTTTAGCTGCTAAAACATTTTGTGGTTCAAACCTCCTTTTATTAATGCTCGTTCTTCCTGGAAGATCCCTGCACCTCAACTAATAAATATTATTGTTATTTCCACATGCGGTGAAAACACCAGAAGAGGTGCAGTCAGGGCACATAAAAACAAAACAAACAAACAAAAAAAACATAAATATAATTCATTGGGAAGGATCCCAGGCAGAGAGCATCCCAGCCCCATGGCTGCTCGGGGCTGGCGGTGTGCTGCCGGCCGGGTGGCCGCCCTGCGTGTAGGGTGCCCCCAAACAGGGGTGTCCCGGCCCTGCCCGCGTGGGAAGGGGCCCGGGGCCTGCGGGCCCAGGCAGGTGCTCCGTGTGGCCCTTCGGGAAGGCTGGGGAAGGGAAGGGGGGCTCTTAATTTTATTTTTTTTTTTAATTTTTATTTTAATTAAATCGTTGGTGGCTGGAGCAAATATTGGAACTTCTCTCTCTCTCTCTGCCAGCTGAGTGCCTGTGGAGAGCTTCCTTCAGGAATAAATGTTCTGTAAAGTACATTTTCGGAGGAGGCGAGGGCAGATCGGGTTCCTCCCCATTTTTAGCGCAGGTGTGTGTATAATACCGCTATTTTACCAACGTTGCCGAGCACAAAAGTTAAAAGGTTCCTGTGAATGGCAGGGAGGGGGGGAAAAGGGGGCCTGTTTTCCTGGGAGCTGAGCGTATCTCTGCATTTTCAGACTCGGGTGACCCGGACAAAGAAAGTCCTGGCTGTAAAAGAAGACGAACCCGCACCAATTTTACGGGCTGGCAGCTCGAAGAGCTGGAAAAGGCGTTTAATGAGAGTCATTATCCGGACGTGTTTATGCGAGAGGCTCTAGCTCTCAGGCTGGACTTGGTGGAGTCTAGAGTGCAGGTAAAAAAAACACACCCCGACCCCTTCTCCCCTGCTCTCTCCCTGGGGCGAACGGCTCCCGGGGAGGCCCCGTCGGAGCCGGGAGCCCGAGCCCGCGGCCCTGCTCGTCCCATCCCTCCTTTTGTTTCCCCCTCTCTGCTTGGTGGTCGGTTTCTGTGATTTTTGTTCTGGTATTTTATTTCCTTTTAATAAATCCTAGGCTCGCAAATAGGCCCTGAAGAGTGGTATTCCAGCCGGTGTTCTCTAAACCTTTTGTTCTTCTACTGTAAACATTTTTTCTTAAACGAGTCAAGGGCGAAAATTAGCATGCAAATATGAGGCTTAATCATGGTCCGGGGGGCACTGGATAATGTCAATAAAGCTTGTAGGTGCATCGGGAGCGTGCAGAACTTGTGAAACTTCATTTTAACGAAAGGGTGGACCCTCAGTCGTATGGGGGAAAATACTTCCTTGCTCAAGCTGTTTTAAATAAATAGTTTTTTTTTTTTTTTCTTAAAAAAAAAGGGGGGGGGGAATGGAGTAGAATTCGAGTTGGATGCGGGTTGGCTATTAAATATGCACATGATCGTGTGTTCACCGATGGCTCCGACCGGATGAGTGTGGCCGAGCGCTGTGACAGCGTTTCTCCGTACCGGGCTGCGTTTGCGCCGTGCCGGCTCGCTGCTGGCGGCGAAGGGCGGCTGCGGAGAGCCGCTGCGCGCAGAGCCGGCGGCGGCGGGGCGTGCGCGGAGAAACGCGTCCTGAAACCGGCCTCGAAACCGCGGGGCCGATTCCCTCCGCGACGCGCAAACGCCGTTTACCGCTCCTCGTCCCTTAGCTTCATGCCGAGGTGTATCTACCGGCCGCCTTTCCCGGCTCTGCGAGCTGGGAGCTCCCCGGGCTGGCGGTGGGGCTGGTCGGGGCCCCCTTGGCTGCGGGGGGACGTGCGCGTCCTCCCGGCGCGGCTACCGCGGGGCGCGGAGCTCCGCGCAGCTGGGCGAGAGCAGAGAGGATTCTTCCCCCTTCCCCAACTCTTCAATATCAGCAAAAAGGCATCCCTGTTTTGGGAATGATCCCAACTCGTCCCCTGTCCTCTCTGCTTCGTTGCCCGGGACAGGCAGGAGGCCCGGGCGCTCCTCCGCCTTCGGCCCCGCCGTCAGCACTTTCGTTGCGCTGCGTTTCCGCGCATTTTGCGTGCCGTGCCGGAGAGCTGGGCCCGGCCAGGAGGGTCGGGGCTCCGGCCAGCGCTTCCGCCTCCCTTGGCGGCCGGGAGGCACCGGGGGGTCAGCGCTGACACCCGCGGCGCCGGTGCGGGCAGGGCAGCGTGTGTGTGCGTGCGTCTGAATCCCTCTGCTTTATTATTATTTTTTTAAGACGATCTTTATGCTGTTAAGGAAGCACGGATATTTCTTTCCGCTTCCTTTTCTCTCTGTCTCGCACACCCCCAGTCCTGTGGATGGGGGCTGTCGGCACCTCGAGGGGTGGAAGAGGGAGGCCGGAGCTGCGCTTCTCCCCCGCCCTGGCCACCGCGGGGGGCCGGTGCGCTGGGTGTTAACTGCTTCTCGTTGTTCGGTGTGTAGGTCTGGTTCCAAAACCGCCGGGCCAAATGGAGAAAGAAAGAGAACACGAAGAAGGGCCCGGGGCGGCCGGCTCACAACTCGCACCCCACGACGTGCAGCGGGGAGCCGATGGACCCCGAGGAGATCGCCCGCAAGGAGCTGGAAAAGATGGAGAAGAAGAAGCGAAAGCACGAGAAAAAACTCCTCAAAAGCCAAAGCCGCCACCTCCACTCGCCCAGCGGCCTCTCGCTGCACAGCACGCCCAGCTCCGACAGCGACAGCGGCGGCGGCGGCGGCCTCTCTCCCGCCCCGCCCGAGGCGAAGCCCCGCGGGCAGCCCCCGCCGCACCACCCGCCGCCCCCCGCCGCCGCCGCGCCCGCCGCCGCCTCCGAGCCGCCCCCCAGCAGCTGCGACCAAACGGCAGAGCCCTTCTACCCCAGCCAAAGAAGCGGGGCCGGGCGGCTCCAGCGCCCGCCCGACAAGGACTGCGCGGCCGCGCCTTCGGGGGACGGCAGCGGCGGCGCGGGGGGGCCCCGCGGCGCCTCCAGCTTCCACAAGCTCAACCCCTTCAGCGTGGAGAGCCTGCTTTCCGACTCACCCCCCCGCCGCAAGGCCGCCCTGGACTTCCCCAGCCTCCAGCCCTGCGCCCCCCGCACGCTCATCGGCAAAGGACACTTCCTCCTCTACCCCATCACCCAGCCCCTGGGCTTCATCGTGCCGCAGACCGCCCTCAAGGCCAGCCCGGGCCCCGAGGCGGGCCAGCCCCCCCGGGACTCCCCGCTGCCCGCCGCCAACCCGGGCCCGGCCGGCTTCAGCGCGGAGCCGGCGCCCGCCGGCGCCCAGCCCGGCCCCGGCTCCACGGACTCGGCCGCTGGGCGCTGCAGCCCGCCGGGGCCGGCGCCGCCGCCCGCCGGCGCTTCGCCCCGCTCCGCGGCCGCGCACGGCGACCCGGCGGCGGCCGCGCCCGCGGAGGGCGGCAGCTTCCCCCGGCCCAAGTCGCCGGTCCGCGCGCGGGACGCCAGCACACCCAGGGACAAATCGGACTGCGGCCCCGCCGAAGCCGGCAGCCTCGACGGCGACGAGGTGGACATGGACTGAACGGGCGAAAATCACAAACAAACAAATCATCCGCGCACACAACACGAACAAACCGCCGCAGCACCCGTCGCCCGTGAAAAAGAGGGAAGAGCCGCGGCTTTCCCACGTTCCGCACCGACCGCAGGCTCGCCGCGCCCGAAGCCGAGCGCGCCCCAGGGCCGGCGGCGCAGCAGGGCCGCCCTTCTTCTCCTTAGAGTTTATCACAGGTCGATTCAGGTGATCAGTTAGAGCTTTTTGTTTTTTATATTAAAAAAAAAAAGGAGAGAAAGAAAGAAAAAAAAAAGGAAAAATGTTTGTTAAGGTTTAGCAGCAGCAGCTGGACTTTGTGGTGTGACAAACTGTACCGCGACAACAACGGAACTCCTCAAAAACCCTTGTAAAATGCAAAAATGTCTAAAAATATTTATATATGTAAAATTTTTGATAAATAAAGGCTCTAAAACTCCCTGCTGCCTGGTCTGGCTATGTGACTCTTCCCCCCCCCCCCCCTTTTTAAGCCCTCTTTGTGTGTGTGCGTGTGTGTGTGTTTATTGCTTAACAAATTTATTCATTTATAGCCTCCCGGTGCCCACCCCTCCCATACGAGGTTAGGAGCTGCAGGCTACGGGACCCGGCCAGCTCCTGCAGAGTTTTGATATGAAAGTAATTATTTTCCCGGTGGCTGCTGCGGGGATTCAGTTTCTTGCCCAAAGGGTTATTATACATTACCGATTTCTAGTGATATGAAATCACATAAACTTCCTACAATAATAGAATTAGCATGAAAGGCTGGGGTGTCAAATTGAAATTGGAAAATAATAGCCTCAGCAGCTGGGGGAGTGTGTGTGCATATTGGATCGGAGATGGGAATACGTGGGGCGGAATTTTCATGAGGTTTTTTCTCTTTGTCAGGCCTCTTGTAGCTGGCTATATTAAGATAGATGTTCAATGATATCCCTCATTGTTCTGTCGCTTATATTGAT